>NC_028352.1:1908305-1936251 GCF_000741045.1 Vigna radiata var. radiata
TATATATATATATATATATATATATATATATATATATATATATATATATATATATATATATATATATATATATATATATATATATAATTACATGAACTTTTTTTCATTGAGTAACGGGTAAAAGCATATTTTTAACAATCATTATTGTTCGATAAGTTTAAACATTCATATAGAAAAATATCATACATTGCTTTGATCTTTTTCATACGGTTATTATCACCCGTTTATTGAGAAGAAATTGATAAAGTTGTACAAAAACTTGAACATAAAACATGTGATTAGTTTTGTTGAATATCCTCGTACAAACAGTCAAATAGAGACCATAAAAAAGACAATAATGATTAGGTTTAAATGACACTTAAAAGGATCGAAAAGAACTTGGATGGATGAGTTGTCTTTTGATCTATCACTGTTCTCCGCACGGTACCACCATGAAGATGACATTTAATCTAAGGTATAGTATTGATGCGATGCTTGGAGGTTGATAAACCTTCTCTTAAGAAACATGTATAAGATATGAACAAATAAGAGCATAACTCGATATCATAGATGAACTTCAGATATCATATAACTGGATATTGAACAACTAAAGTATAAGGATAATGATATTTAGACAACATTTTTTTGACAACATTTGAATATCATCCACGTGTCATTCTGTGATTAGTCCATTGTGGTATTTATGATTATTATTATTGATTGTGAAGTGATTTTGGACCAATCACAAAATAACATGTAAGTAATGTTCAAATATTGTTAAAAAAAAATGTTGTCTAAGTATCATTATTCAAAATATAAATCCTTTATTTCATATCTAGTATTTAAGTTTGGGAGACCTCTGTATAATATATTCATCTTGTGAATTATATATCGGATAATTAAATATTTGTTAATCTAATCAGACTAGACGTTTATAATACTATAAAGACCAAACCATCGAGTTAAAATAAATTAACTCTAAAATCATTCTGTTTAAAAGTTAAATTATATATCGATTTTGGTAAAAAAATTAATCACAAAATTTATAAATAATAATTTAAAGTTAAAGAAATAAATTATACATTAATTATTACCTCCCAACCATGTTTGACAAACAAGATATAGATTAAGATCTAAGAATTAAACACGAAACAAGGGACAGTAGAGCTCAGACTTTAATACGAGTCTTTGACGAAACAGCAAAATAACTATATAACTTTATTGAACAAATTAAAAGTTGTACGTTAAAGCCACTCAAGTGTGGTTGGTTTTATTGAAACGGTTTATATCAGAAACTTCAATCACAGTTTTTAAACTATTCAAACATAATGAATTCTTTTAAGCCACTAGATATAACCCCAATCCTCTGATAAGATCGGTTGGCCCAAATATTTTCTGATGGGCTACCAATTAAAGGAAATGGGAATTTCTTCCTTTACGGCATGTTTTCTTTCTGCACCCCATGTTTTCTTTCTGAATTCCTGTACTTTTTAAAATTTCAATTATACCTCCCTTGAAATTGATAGAAAATGACATGTAACATTTTTTTTTGTTTTACACAATTCAAAATTCAAAAATATTAATTTTATAAATTTCATATTCTTCAATTCATAATATAAATTTGAAACAAAATGTAAATTGTATTTTGGATTGAAGAATTCAAAATATAATTTTATATTGTGTAATATAAAATACAAGGGATTGTATAATTTATAATATAAATTTAGAACACAATCCCATGCATAAATTGTTTTTCGAGTCACAGAATCCAAAATAAAATTTTATATAACGAATAATATAATTTGGAATACAATTTTATGTTAAAAATTACACAATCTGAATTTTTTTTTTCATCTTTAATTTGCCTTCAAGTTTAATTTAATTAAATTTATTGGCTTAGTGAATTTTTCTAATAGTAAAAGCTTTACCGTGGCTCAATAAACTTAATTTAGTCATAAATTTCCAAAATGTTAGACTCTTCTTGTTCTCTCTTTTTTCAAATTTTTATACAAAATTTGTATTATATCGTTCTCGTCAAAATATTCGAAATTTATCTTATAGTATTCTCTATTATAATATATTTCTACTTTATTTGTGAACTAACAAGAGATATAATGAAATTTCAAAGTTTTTAAAAGATATTTAAATTATCTAAATAATATAATTAACATAACTGTTCCAGTCAAAAGTTTTTCGAGACTTCTTAGCATTACATTATTAGCCATTTTCATGATTCAAGTTCTACTTGTTGAGAAACGTCACCGTTTAATACACAAGTATTACAATCCTTTATCCCGCATAATATAGGTGGGTTTATTATATACTCTTATAATTGAGAGTTTTATCAACTTATAAATACTTAGAAAATAAGTTAATAATCATATGCTATATTCGATCTCTTATTTGGATCTCTTATATTAGACATTTACGAACTCTTAAATTTTGGGAAAATATTTTCTCCCACTTATTTAGGAGTGTAATAATGTATCTGTTAACCAGAAAACATATTTACTATCTAATAAGTACGTGATTAATTCATAATTTAATGATTAAATATTAATTATTGGTCTGATCTTTATGTATTTATAATAGTAAGTTGGATAATAATTTGAGAGTGCATATATTGTTTTTTTTTTTTTTTGCGGGAAAGGCAGCAAAAATTCAACATGAATGATAAAACATCACTTTCAAATCAAAACTTGAAAATAAAATGGTTAGGAATTCAATAAGTTAAAAGTCTCTCATTAAATAAAATAAATAAAATTATATACATAGAATGATTCATAAATATATTATTTTAAAGTTTTAAATTTAAAGTAGTGTCTTTATCTTTTATATGAAATTGTTCTAAGATTTATTGATGTTAAATCCTTCCGGTGTATAGAAAACCTAATAATCTTTCTTTTAATAAAAAATTATATTATTGTTTATTTTATATTTTATTCCTTTTATTCTACTTTTATATTATTACTGTAATACCCGAGATACATGAACACAGATTTGGTATACAATGACGAAATAGTAGAGTCGACCAAACATTTTCTTCCGACGTAAACTAAACTGTGGCCATAATGTTTGAATTGGTGTAAAATTGAAGTAGCTTTCCAAGCAAAAATACAACTGTTACGACATTTAAAAAATCATGATATTTTAATAATTTTTTTATAACAGGTTGTATGTCATATATTTAATACAGGTCAATCAAATGCTATCAGCAGTAAAAAAGTTGTTAAAAATATATTTTTTATTTCAAAAAGTGTTTCATTACTTGTCATTTTAAAGTATAATTTTATGGAAAGTTGTTTGGTTTGTTGTAATTTGGTTATATCTTTTAACAATACTTTTTTAATAATTTTTTTACAATGTATATGTGGCAGTTTGTGATTGGTTCGTTTTAAATATTCTTTAAACATAAATTCAAATAGATCAATAAAATGATGACACATTTTCTATTGTAAAAAAAATTGTCAAAAAATATTGTCAAAATATTATTGTCCCATAAGAATCTCCCATAAGAATCTCTAAAATATTTGGATTCTTATGCTTTTATTCAAACAACTCTTATGTATGATATTCCATAATATTTTTATTATAAATAAAGTAACATAATCAGTTTATGTAAAAGCTTTAAGAAAACTTATAAATATCAATCCATTTTTGTTAAACTCTTATTAATTTAATAAGTATCAAAATCTCGAAAAAAGATATTAAGAACTCGTATGAGGGAATTTAACTTGAGTGAATTTCTTTTTCATTCAAGAAGGTTCGGTTTCAATTGAGGTGAGCCTGGGTTAATGTTTTTAGATACTTAAATTTTTATGTAGAAATATCAAGCTTGAAACTTGGACCTCGAATAGTATTTTATATATTCATGTAAACTATCTTATTTAGTTTGTTTTGTTATTTATTTCAATAAAACTCATTATGTTTTTTTTTTATTATTTTGAAATAGTTTAAACCGACTTTATTTAAACAATATCTATATATCATATATATTATTATTATTTATGATAAGATATTATTTTTTATTTTTAACTATTATATTATTATATGGTTGAAATAAATATTATTAGAATGATAACATTGTTTTAGGATTCTTAATTCTATAAATACAATTAATATTTTTAAAAAAAAATCTTAAACTCTATTAATGATTTAAGTGTTGGAAAGTTTTTTTTGTAGGTAGATCTTTTTCCATGAAAAATCCCATTCCAACGTTCAAAGCATCAAAGCTACTATCCGAAGATTACCCAACATTTCGGTAAGATCACCATTTATATATCAATATAATCTATTCCTTTTTATTAAAAAAATAAAATAAACATTCTTATCAAGAAGTTCTTGTATGTCCACTATAGTAGATTAATAGCGAGGGTTCCAGTATGAGCTAAAGAAATTATTTTGTGATTTGGTATCAAAAGTAGAAAATTTTAATGCAATTAAATAAACAAAATTGCAATAGGTGAAATTATTATTCTTTGCTAATACCAAAATTAAAACATATTTTTTTATCAATTATAAGAACACACATAAATATCAAAATATTCATAAAGTTGTTTTTATTTAATATAATTATTTGATGATTGTTTTAGAAAAAGTCTGGGTTTTTTTTTATAACTCTTTTCTTTTTCTCGTTTCTCCTTTTATATATAGTTTAATATTTAAAATGGGAATTTTGAGAGGAAAAAATATCCCATATTATTCGAGATTCTTATCCAAAATCCGATCTCATCCAGAACGTTATCTAGAATGATAAAATTTAGTTTTATCTAAACACCAATTTTTGATACTATTTTGACACTGTGTCAAAATGTGGTTGAACGATTTTAAATTAAAAAAAGCTGAAACAGGAACATATTTAGAAGAGAAAAACTAAAGTTTCCTTTTTAATTTGAAATCGTCCTTAACACGTATGTAGTGTTAAAATGATGTCAAAAAATTAGTGTTAAAATATCATTTTGCTTGTCTAAAACAAAACTCTTTTAATTTAATAATAATGCGTATAGATATATATGTATATATATCAGAGTCTGAAAAATTAAAACTTTGTCTTCCATTGTGAGAATACGTTGCATGGGAAAAAAACTTGTGCCACAATTATGATCCAAGTTGTGTATGTCTGTCTCCCTTTATGTAAACAAATTAGCCATGTACAGTCATCAATGCCAGACAAAACATTTGATGTATTAAAGACTTTGATACACCTGTAACTGTTTTACTTTTTTGTTTTTTGTTCACATTCATGCATCTTCAAAAACTCTATAACATTATAGGAAAACTATCTTTGCATTGCATTGCATTATTCAGGTATATGTTACCTCCCGGCCAAATCCTTCGTTTCAGGATTTTATCTAAAACGTTAATTCACGGAACCTGTACTTTCTTCTACTACGAAAACGATCTACCATGTAGCTTTTTCTGCCAACTTTTAAAAATTGTCATCAATATTATGTGTCCTAGACCGAACATATAATCACCAACAAGCCCAATTCATGTTATGTGGTTTCAACATTATCACACGTGGCCATGCACCATATCAGCACAACACTACCATATGCTGCTGTCTGGTTTCGTGAATATAAAAACCAGAACCTGTGAGATCAATTTGCACAGCACCTTCTAACTCTACACTCCTTGCAGATTTTCTACATCATGATAAGTGCAAAGAGGCTTATTGAAATGGCAAGAAAGTGGCAGAAAATGGCTGCGGGAAAACGCAAGAGAATTTCCTACCCAAGGCAGCATGATCTTCATCGTGTTCATTCTTCAACACCAAACAAGGGTCATTTCGTGGTTTACAGCGTTGATCATAAGCGATTCGTGGTTCCCCTTAAGTATCTCACCACCAGCGTGTTCAAAGAGCTTCTGAAATGGTCGGAAGAGGAGTTTGGTTTACCATCTGATGGACCCATTACGTTACCTTGTGACAGCGTCTTCTTGGAGTACGTAATCTCGTTGATTCGGGAACATGTTCCCGAAGATGTTGAGAAGGCTTTGATCACTTCAATGATTACGTGTCACCAGTTGGCATCGTCTTCTTCTTCTCGTAGCAATGGTCTTATGCAGAGCAACGGGAAAATGATTATTTATGGCTTTTGAAGCCATTTTCATATATTATTTGTGTATACAAAACTAAGATTACAAATATAGATATTCATGTCTTGTACAATCTCCATTACTTTCTGTGATGCTTCGGAACCAGTTTTGTAATTAAATATGATAGCGAATCGAAGATTTGAACAACAATTTCCCGAATATGCTTCAGAACTTCCTTTTTTTTCCTATCTTTTCAACCAGTCTTAAGGTTACAGCCATAGGTCTATAAAAAAGGTCTACTACCACCATTCATTTTATCTATAATTCTGCATATAAGACAAATAAGAAAACCGCATTTCGATATAATTTGGCATATCAATTTATTTTGTATATTACAAATATCAATGTTCAGTATACCAAGATAATTTGTTTACCGATCAAACTTCAGACAGCTATTGATCAAGTCGAAAAAACCTACGTTATAGTTGATCATACGTTAATTTGACGATAGAATTTAACAAATTGATACATTAGTATCTAAATGAAATGAATATGAATTCTGGCCATGACGGTGTAATACGGACAAATAGAGTCAAAATTAAATCTATTTACATTTCTAAATCCGACATACGCTAAAAACTTCAAATTAAACAAAGAATAAAATAAAGCAAAACTTAAAAAATTGTTTCTCTTGAAAAAAAAAATCAGTTACCATGCTGTATTACGTTCCTTTGATTCTGATACGTATTAATTGTAAGATTTAATCACATTATATAGAACTAAACGAGCTACGTTTTTCCATAACCAGTAATATTACACAAAGAAAGTAAACTTGAAAGGGTTAATTTGCTTGCCCTGAAACATGATTCACAAATATGTCGTGGAGCTTAGCCTCCCACACACAAAACAAGTGGACACCAACGTTGTACAATTATTAGACCAACGTGAATGTACTGAACTATTGTGTTCAGTTTTGATACAGTGAAAGCTGGAAAAAGTAGTCCAAAGTATATGCATTTGATTTAGCCATGGAAATGTTGTGGGAGACAGTTCAGAAACAAATAAGATCCAACATGCCCCGTTTTCTTGCCTTTTCCATTTGGCCCAGCACCATAATCACTCTCACTTGTCCATAAGTCGGCGAATGCCTACAAATTTCACAATTAAAGGCATGACCACATGCTCCAAGTAAATACAATAATGTTCATTTTTCCTCTCGTTCTTGCCCACCATTCTGTCCTTTCTCCAATCCAATAAACCATGTTGCAAGTGGCCAGTCACAAATATTGCATACATCACAAATAAATTTGGGACATACTCGACCACATCAAACTCCATGCATGCATGCACCCTTGTAAAAATCACTATTCTGCTACATTTTTCTGTTCACGTCACATGCTTTCGCTAGCAGGCACAATATCAGCAGCATTCAAGAAACTGTCTGTGAACATGAGATTATATAAAGAACCAACGAATCTTATAGTTCATCATCGTACAAGGTAAATTGGAAGAATATGATTAGTTCAAAGAAGATGATCCAAATGGCATGGAAGTGGCAGAAAGAGGTTACAAAGTACCAAAGGAAGAGACTTGTCTGGCCAAAGATTCAAGAAAATGCATTAACAGCAGAAGGTTGCAGCGTGTGGACGAAGGCTGAAAAGGGTCACTTTGTCGTATACAGCATGGATAAGAAGCGCTTCGTGCTTCCATTACTGTATTTGAAAAACAACATTTTCAGAGAGCTTTTCAAGTTGGCAGAAGAAGAGTTTGGTCTTTCTAGCAACGTGCCTTTAACGTTGCCTTGTGAAGCCACGTTAATGGAGTACGTGATAACGTTGATACAGAGAAACGTAACTAAGGATCTGGAAGAAGCTGTCTTGATGTTTATAGCTACCGTTCGATGCCAATCGTCCTTCGATCTTCTTCCTGAACCAACCAACCAACGTTTGCTTTGCAGCTACTGAACCTCTTCGTTCGTTTTTTGATCCTAACGTATTCTTTTGAATTCATTTTGCTATTGACAAATCCATCAATAAACGAATTACACATTGATAATTCGAAAACGACTCACTCCGTTGCATGTGTTCTTGCCATTTGTTTATTTGCATGGAATATATAACTCTATTTAGTCATAATTAATGTAGTTCCAGAATAATAACTATATATTATTACACAAAAATTATGTTAAATTTATGGTTCCCAGATTTTGACAATTTTTTTTAATATTTTCTTACAATAAAATACATGTTATTAATTTATTTGAATTTATGGTTAAAAAAATATTTGAAATAAACAAATCACAAATTATTATGTATTGTTAAAAAATTATTAAAAAGATATTGTTAAAAAAAAATCTTAAATTTATTAGGTAAAACAATTATTACTTTTTGTATGGTGGTGTGCCAAATTTACTGTCAAAATCACTTCAATTGGAGATTACATGTGTACTGTCATAATATAAAATTTTTGAAACTGGGTTTAGGCTGATCAATGGTAGGTAGAAGATAAATTAAGAAATATCTATAATAATAGAAATATTAAAAGAAAATATAAGACAAGTATATCACTAAAGAAAAAAATAAAGAATTAACTTTTCAGGATTTTATATCTTAATAAAGATAAAACAGTTACTGGATATAAATAAAAAGTAAGTTTTGACACTTGGATTCTCTTTGTTGAAATAACATGAAATTCGAAACACTCATTCTAAATTCTTTATTTTTCGGTTTAGCATAGTCCTATATCAAAGCACTTTTATATTCTTTACACATTCAAATTAAATAATGTGTAAATCACTCGTTTTTTTTTTCATTTTGTCAAAAATCATTTTTTTGTGTTCAAGTTATATATATATATATATATATATATATATATATATATATATATATATATTCTACTTCTATACCTTTTCATTATATCTCTACATATAATTTTCTTATTATAAATACTTAAAAGTTTAATTTATTGATATAGTTGTTTGAGCAAGTAGACGTTGATCAAATATAATTTACTGGCTAAAACGAATTGACAAGAAAAGTAAAATATTTGATTTGGTTATCAATCTTAAATTTAATTAATTTAATTTAGAATTTATTCTTATTAATAATTTAAAAATGGTATTTTGAAAGTATATACTACAATGGAGGGTTTGGTTGGTGTGGTTGGAAGAATTGTACCCTGCAGAAAGATACTTTTGGTGGGTGGGTTTGTGGTGGAAGTGATTACAATGGTTCTTCATAAAACAAAACCAATTTCATTTTCCAACTAAATATATGGAGAATAAAAATCAGAACCAACAACTTAAAAGTGAAAATAAAATAAAATAAAATAACTAGAGGATTTTGGAGTGTGCACACACTTTTTCAATAGATTGGATGTGTAATTCAAATGTCAATTTTTTTTTAAGTTCTTTTCCCGTTATTTTTAAAGGAATTTTCAACTTAAATTTTAAGGAAATTCCTTAAATTTTTTTTTTTATAAATAAGCATTCCAAAGTTTAATTATATTTTAATTCTCACTCAAATTTTATCCTACTTTTAAATACGGACATTAAACTTTGATTTTATTTGAATAGATCTTTAATTTTTATATATTTCTCTAAAATCGATAGCATATATTTTAATTTTATCATAATTAATTTTATAAATTTCTTACCTTTTTTAAAATATTTTTTCTAACAACTTTGATTTAAACAGAAATAATAATCAATAGGGACAGTGACATTCAGATTAATAATTTTAATACAAGAATATTTAATTCAAAGTTGTTGGAAAAATTTTCATAAAAAAATAACTTCTAAGAAATAATTATAATAAAATTAGAATTATAGGTGTCCAATATAATTTTTAAGGATTAACTATAACAAAAAGGGTAATTCGATTTACTGATCTAGCGTCAAATGTTAACCACTCAATTTATTATTAATGTACATTGTCACTTAAACGTTTTCAAAATATATTAAATAAAATATGATATACTATAACATTTTATAAAGCTATCTTTCAATACTACTGTTGTTAACAAAAATATGGGTTGTGAAATGGAAATAGGTGTAAAAAAATAAAAGATAAATGATATTTTAACACTATTTTTTTGACACCATTTCGACATTGTACACGTGTCATGTGGTTGGATGATTTTAAATTGAAAAAAAAAATTGGTTTTTCTTTTCTAAATATGTCCTTGCTTCAATTTTTTTAATTTAAAATTATCCAACCACATTTTGACACGTGTATAATGTCAAAATGTTGTGAAAAACTGATATTAAAATATCATTTTTAGAAATGAAAATATCAATCTTGAACAAAATGTATAGATCAGTGACGTATCTGAAATAAAAAGTGTAAAATTCTCCACCCAAACACAATAATAGCAAATCTTTTATCAAAGGAAATGAACTGAACTTATACATATATTGTAAAATTAATTAATTATTGTGTGCTTCCCATCTGTCTTTATACATTTATAATAATGTGATAAAAGTTGATGTGTTTATTTTGAGGTATTAGTATACTTTTTATTCTTGTTGACTAAAATAACAATAGATTATTTTTCCAGTCAAGAAATAAGCAGATGGAGTAAAATCTCAAATATGCAAAATATAGAGAACAACTAAAGTAATAAATTTAACAAAAATTTGATTATAAAGAATTAACTTCACATTATTTTAAAGGTTATAAACAATTAATTTAAAGTTTTAAAGATAAATTAAGTTTAATTTTTGTTAAAAATTAAAAATAAAAATATATTTAACTTTTTTTAAACTATTTAAAACGATTGAACAAGAGTTAAAAACGACAACCCACTCAAATTTTAATAATGCTTTCTGTTACTTTAATGTTACTTTTGATTTGTGTTGGGAAATCCACGAAAATGTTGGATCGACGTGTCCAAAAAAAGGTAATAGATGTAATAATGACATGTGAGGAAGATGGGTTTTTAGATGTGACATGGCCACCCGATAATGGATCCGCATCGAAAATCCTTGGAAAAATTATCCAGTATAATTAGTTATAATAGTAAATTCATATATTTTTACATTTATTTAATATATTGTATAAAAATAAAATAATAATAAAAAGATATTTTTTTTTATTTTTTTTAAAAGTAAAATAATAAAAGATAGTATAATAAATATATAAAAAAATTATGTGTGTGAAAATAATACAGTTATTGAATTAGTTATCGTATCTCTACAATTCATGTATTAGGTTATAATGTTGAAATCAGCATACGTGATTAGGGATGACAAAAGAATCCGCGAACACGGGTATCTGCTAATAAAACCTGCGGTGGATAATTATTACCCGCGGGTACATTTTTATTCGGAGGGTCAGATTGCGGGTAGACATTATCTGTGTCCGATCCCACCCGTTGTCATTCTTAGATGTGATCTTATTTGATTTTTGTATTTAGTTTTTTAATATTTTCATGATATTCTTTCAATTTTATTTGAATATAAATTGTATTTATTTTGTAAGTTAATTATGTTTTTAATATTTTTATATTTAAACGAAATTATAATTTTATTCATATACAAAATTTGACATAGTTTAATTTTTAAAAATTTAAAATAAATATAAATTGTCGTATTGATATAATTATATTAAATTTTTTTAACATATTAAATTTATTTTTAAGTAAACATTAAAACAGAAACTTGTTTAACTTAAATATTAGTATAAAACGTAAAAATCTAATTAATTTGATTAAAAAAATTATATATTTATTTTTAAAATTTAAAAACTAAAATATATCAAAATTTTAAAAATAATGAATTTTAATTTAGTTTTAAAGTTAAATAATTAAAAACATACTTAATTCTTCTTTTATTTATTTTTTATTACAAAATTATTTATTATTTGGTATGCTTTGTCTAATATCGTTATGTTAAAATAGTTTATTTAATTGTAATGTTCAAAGTTGAAGATAAAGTTAATTAATATTAAGTACAAAATTCACTAAGAAAATAAGATTATATTGATTTCTCTAATCATATAAATTAAGATATTATGTAATGGGACGCTAAAAAATATTTGATCATGTGATCATAGAATCTATTATATAATTATTCAAATGTTAGGATAAATTATTTAAAAAGAGTGTGATATTTTTTTATAGACATTATTGAATTGCATCTCTTTTGGCTAGCAACACGAGTGAGATAAGATATAGTTGTTAGAACCAATAATGGCGTGTGACTCATGACAAAAATTTTCTATTCTTAACACTCTTCGTGGATCAAATCAAAGAAAGCTCCCTTTTGTAGGAAACCTTCATATCCCAAATATTGCTATCTTTTCAAATATATATATTGGTGAATTGAAAGCCCTAAGAAAAATAAAACTTATAATGAAAATCGATGGAATAAACTTATAATTAAATTAAAATTAAACAACCAAATCATAGCCTTTTGGTTTCTTACAGTAAAATCAAGAGATTGAGAATACCATTTTCGAAGAATGTATTTTTATCATAGTTTATGTGTAGATTGATTGAAACACATGATCATGTATTTAAGAAATTGTACATAGTAAAAGTTTATTATTTATTGTGAAGTTAATTTTAATACTTAAAAACGACTTTCCTTTTTTTAATTTTGCTTTAAAATGAATGAATAGTTATTGTGAAGATTTATTTTCCATTAATTTTATATTAGTTTAAAATATATTTGTAAAAAGTAATACTTTATTTTTTAACTTAATTAAATAGTTACGTAATTAACATGTTAAAAATTTAACACGTAAAATATTATCTACTTGTATTTTATACACTCTTTTATATCCATTTTCCATCCTCCTTTGTGCATTGTCTCGTCACTGTTTCCCACTAACCACAATTGGAAGAGAGTGAGTGTCCACTTTTTTTCGAGAAATGTATCTTTATCTTGTGACCGTTCTTGAATTCACTAGTTATAACTAATAGTCCAATAACGGGTGGTATAATCTGTTCGATAAATATCGTTAGGACATGCTTTAACCATGCTCTGATACCATGTTAGAAGTGTGTTCTAGACCTAATTCAATCTCACAAAACCGGTTTGTAAGGCGAGGTCTGCATCCCACTTATATATTATAAATTGGTCTTATCTCTAGTCGATGTGAAACTTTCAACAAAACAAAAATTAAAATTTCTTTACAAAACCTATAAATAAAATTTAATATTAAAATTTGAACTAATTTTAATATTAAAATAGTTTCTATATTATCCGATTAATTTAAACGTTTAAAAAATCATTTATTAAATAACAATTAAACCTCAAAAAACACGACAAAATTCAAACACTTGATCTTCACCTTAACCCTACCCATCATATAATAGAAAATGATATATTCCCTTCAAATATAAAAGGTTTGGTTTAGCAATTGGCTGAAAAGATGAAAGCAAGACTAGTCATGCACGAGACCAAACAACTCACCAACCAATATAAGAAAGTTTTTCTTAGTGTAGAAAAAAACATAAATCAAACATCATATTAGGTTCAAAAAGTGACCACGACAAAGAAAATGAGTTTGTTGGAACAATTGTATACTCAAATTTTAGTCACTCTAATGCTGTATGTGATTGATGGATTGATTAATTAATTTGATACAGTCGTTAAAAATATCAAAGAAGCTTCTCTCACCGCCCATTTTTTATTGTCTTTGGTCAAATCAAATTAGATTAATTATTACAACTACTACAAATTAAGATCCTTAATGATGTAAAGCACATGATTAAGTGATTTAATTTAAGTGCTTGTTAGGTTTTATTTTATAACAGAAAGGAGATAAGTGGTCAATTAGAATGAAAAGTCCTACATTCATAATTCACGTGGCACTAGCTACATCAATAAACCAAAATAGGGTTTGATGAATTTGAACTGTTAAAGAATGTTAAAAAAAAATGCTCCATACATATATTAATTTGTTATCCTAATAAATACATCATGTTCTACTAATTTAACTTTTAGTAATCAACTGAATAAATTAAAAAATTAAAAAGTAACTTGTTTGTGAAATTAGATTAGTCATTAAAAGATTATTTTTCGAAAGTTTATAAGGAAGTAGTTATAGTTGGTTTGGATTGAAGTTTCTTTTTGGCATATATGTTTATATTGGGTTCGAGTGTAATAGAAAACAAAAAATCCATATATAAAGAAGAAAAAAATTCACTTTCACTTATCTTCAAATTTATTCAAATAAACAATAAAAAAAATTATCTTCAAATTCTCTCAATTTTTCTCTCCCAAATTTACTCAAGTGAATAAGGCCTAAAAAACAAAGAGATTACCATCTTTTAAGAAAAGAAAACAAAAGTAAATTATAATATATAGTCAAGTAACAGTAACAGAGAGACTAAACCATCATTAACATTTAAAGACCGAACGATGCCAACAAGGACAAAACGAACAAGACCTAATGACACAAATAAAAAATCAAACAGTCACAAGTATCAAACCGAACAATTACAAACACTCCTAATAACATTAAGTGAAGTCTAACTATAACAATTTACTTATTAGATATTGAAGTTAAATATCTTTAAAATTTTAAAAATGATTTTGCTCCTTTTGACCTTAAATGTTGAAGAATCGAAGAAAAAAAAAGTATCATTTTGATTATTTGAGAATTAAAATCAAATTTCTTCTCTTGAATAAAATAATTAAAAAAATAGTAAAAAATTTGATTTTTTTTTTTTTTAAAATTGTTCGAGCTTGGGAACCGACAAAGGAACGCGTAGGTCAGGCGACAGGCGAAAGTCTTCCTATTCCTAGTTTCCAATGATTTTCTATTTGTTTACTTAATTATATATGGCAGCCGCTGTGGAATTCAAAAATCTGAACATGGAACTCGTTTGGTAGCTTTTCCTCGTCCAAGGAAAATTGAACCATACATCCAAGTCATTTCATTCACACCCATTTCTTTTTCTCCAATGCCAAGTAAAACTAACATTTTTAAGATTTCCAATTCAACTTATATTACATTGACCAAACTTTTAATTCAAAACCTGTACAAAACTTTTCAAAAATAACTGTTTAATCTTTGAAGAAATAAAGTAGAGCAACTTTACTTTTTTTATTTTTTATGATTTTTAGCTCAAGAAAAGGTTATATATTGTGTCGTAAAAACAGACTACCTATAGTTTTATATGGGGTTTTCATCAAAATAGACAGATTTGATGAATAAATTCGTAAATAGATAAATATTAAAAAATATTATAGGTAAGTGGTGTAGGATCATCACGATTTTTAAAAAAATGATACACAATTTTAGTAGGTCTAGCGAGTTTTAATTTTAATTGAAACTCCTACATGAGTAAAACGATGACATTGTACGACTTTAACACTAAATTATTCAATCCCTTGTCGCATGGCACACCAATCATAAACGGATGAAACAAGTAATCAATAAATGATAATTAAGGATAAAACATAACAGTGCTAAATTCAAATACGACATTGATAGTTTTTGATGAAGCCATGAACAATGTAAGGATTCAACAATCAATTCTATAAATAGAAATGATAGTTATGGTAAAAGATTAGTTTTTAATACTAAAGATTCTCTTGTTTGAAAACAAGTTAAGGAAAATTCTAACCATTTAAAAACAAGATTAAATAACAAATTCAAACTCGAAATTGTTCCGGTTAAGCTGTCGTCAAATTCAACCTACACAATTTTTTCCAAACGTTCGGTCTCGTCAATCAACTCCTCCCGATCACTTTCTCCGATTCTTCCTGATTCGTCTAGAACTTCCCTCGATCACGTCTAGTCAAATACCTCCTAAAAGTACTTTGAGACTCAAGTCAACATATGGTCAAAAAGTAGAGATAGAGAGAGAAAGTAAATAGTAAAAATAAATGTACATTCAATTTAACCAACCACCTCCTACCTTTGACCTCTTATTTATAGTTGTCACCGTAGGCCTATGATTAACAAAGTCCTAATTACGGTCTAATACGTGACCCAATACTTCTAATCTTGTTTTACCTTAATTCAATTATAATGTTTCTTTCTTCATTACCAATCGGTTCACAATAGATCTTTACCTTTGTTGACTCAGCAGTTACCTATATCTTCATGACCGGCCGTACCATCCGACCGTTAACACCCTACGGTACAGAAATTAATCTTTGAAGTTACTACAATACTCTATAAAAGAGATATTTTTTTAATATAAAAAGAATACTTTCTTACACTTATGTTGTGAATGTCTAATTCATCTCCAAACTGTATGGGAAAAAAAGAAATATAAATTACGTAAAGTTGTGTTGACAGAAGGTCATGTTGTGAGATCAGCACAGTGATGTCACTGCTTAGAGTGGATTCCACGCGTATGGAGACTCTCAAATCCATGTTGTTATAAAAGAGTTCGCAGTTTCTTGTGCTTCCCCCTTCAAAGTTAAAAAGCAACTTCGTTTTCTTTTCTTCTTTTAGAACTTTGGAAACAAAGGAAGCTTCAATTTCTTCTAAGAAAGTATATTTTTTTTAGGTGTTAATGCTATATATCATTAGGGTATATAACATAACATAACTTCACAGCCAAATATCTCATTTGCCAGTAGAAAGAGCTTTGAGCAGAAACCATGGGAGAAGCAGCTGAAGCTCAATACTTCAGATCAGAAATAGCTCTTCTGAATTACTCAGATGCCAGTTTGAAACCTCCACTCTCTCCTCTCTTGATCCACATTGATCCACTCACACCAACTTCTTCATCTCCCTCAGAAGCTCATCCATCACCCTCTTCCCAGCTCCACCAACAGGAACAACACCCCAAAGACGCCTGGCTTCCCATCACCGAATCAAGAAATGGAAATGCCTTTTCTGCAGCCTTCCATGTTCTTAACTCCAATATCGGCTTCCAGGCTCTCATGCTTCCCGTTGCTTTCGCCACTCTTGGTTGGTACGTCATGCTTCCATTCTTCAACCACCTTTTTCAACCACATCTCTGTTTATCTTTTAATATCATGTCTTCAGAAAATATACAATATAAAATTGAACGAAACATCATCCAATCCATTCATGTCAAGTTGTAGTGTTGTACGCATTTCTGTCAAGTGTATATTGGGATATTTCTTCTACTCTAGTTGTTGAAGATTCAAAACGACTAAGTTTTAACAAGACAAATCGAACTCAGACACTTGCTTGTTCTTGGTAGGCGTACATGTCAATTAGAGTCTAAGTCTGCTGTATAAGGAAAACAACACATACCAATATCTCTTTGAAACTTCCAATCTTAATTAAGAGTAACTGATATACATATTTATATTCATCACGTTACAAAAATAAAATGATTATAAAAAAGTAAATTTTAATACTTTAAAATAATAATAATAATAATATGAAATAAACATAAAAGAAATTTGTGTATAAAAATACCATTTTCCCTTAATGTTCACTGTCAAAATGAAAATGAAGGGTGACTTATGAAAATCGGAAACCAACCTTAGTCTACGCGAAAGTCATAGGTTGGGCCTACGATATACATGATTCATGTTTTTCGACTGTCTTGCATATCATAGATTTTTCTATGTACTAAACAATATGAATATAACGTGCAGGGTGTGGGGCACAGTATGTTTGACAGTGGCATTCATTTGGCAGCTCTATAGCATATTTCTTCTTGTTGAACTTCACGAATCCGTCCCTGGGATTCGTCACAGCAGATATCTCTTCCTCGCCATGGCTGCATTCGGTAACCTCAACTTCTCCCTTCTCCAAATTCAACTTAAATCCGTGCACCAAAGCTTCACATGAATACATCTTTTTCCAAAACTGCTTTCAGCATTTTTCTATTCTTCTTCCACAACCACAATTAAATTAGCTAGACCTTCACGCTACAATGTTTTTCAATAGAAAGGCTCCACTATGATTGGCAGGATATCCCATCGTCGGTTTGAATTTTTCTACGCAAAGCCTAATTCTTTTTAATGCAAGACATCGACATCGGTTAGTGCTAACATTATTAATGGAAAATGCTATGGCGAATATATTATTACTAGCACGAAGTAGTTATACATCTAATCACCTTTTATTCAAGAATATCATACAAAAAACTGTTTTTCTATAGTTTCCATCAATTTTTCCATACATTTAAAATCTTCAATTTATAAATAAATTGAAAAGACAACATGTGTTTATTTAAAGACACGTGGATTTTAATTTTAGACGTTTCACGGGATGCAAGGGGCGAGTGAGGAAAAGAAAGAAGTGGCTAACTTTGTTATGTTTGAATATATTTTCTGCAGGTAAAAGGTTAGGGAAAGTTGCAGCATTATTCCCAGTGATGTATCTTTCAGGAGGCACATGCGTCATGCTTATCATCACCGGTGGTGGGACCCTGAAACTGTTATTCAAGACACTTTGCGAGAATGATAATGGAAACATTTGTAGTGCCCACGCGCTTACCGGGGCAGAGTGGTTCTTGGTCTTTACCTGTGCCGCCATTCTCGTTGCACAGTTGCCAAACCTCAACTCCATGGCCATGGTTTCTCTCGTCGGAGCCGTTACCGCCATCTCTTATTGCACCCTCTTCTGGGTTCTCTCCGTTAAGAAGGGTAGGCCCAACAACGTATCGTATACCTCAACCCTGTCGCAAGAATCCACTGCGGTGGGTAAGATCAGCGACGTTCTCAATGCTATCGGAATCATCGTGCTAGCCTACAGAGGTCATAATGTTTTGCTCGAGATACAGGCAAGTTTTTCAATTTCTCAAAATAAGAATGCATGGCATGCACAGCATAAGCTATAACAGCGGTGTTTTGGATTTCTGTTTTGCAGGGGACGCTGCCTTCAGATTTCGAAAGAACATCCAAAGAGCCAATGCGCAGAGGAGTGAGCATGTCATATGCTCTGATCTCCACGTGCGTCTTTCCTCTTGCAATTGCCGGATTCTGGGCCTATGGAAGCCAGGCAAGACTACCAGAAACCGACCAATATTCCCAGATTACGCAGGTTGTTTTATTCGACTGATTAACTGATAAATCAACGTCCATGTTTCAGATAAACGAGGGTGGATTGTTGTATTCGTTCCCGCAATTGCACAGGAAGCAGATAACGAAATTCTCTATGGGAGCAATATACGTTCTGGTGATAATTCATTGTTTGAGCAGCTACCAAATCTATGCGATGCCGGTTTTCGACAACCTTGAGATAAGATTGACGAGCATAACGAATGAGAGATGTTCGGGATTGGCGAGAACATGCATACGATTATTTTTCGGGGGATTGACGTTTTTCATAGCTGTCACATTCCCATTCCTTCCATCCCTATCAGCACTGCTCGGAAGCATAACCCTGGTGCCAATCACGTATGCATACCCCTGTTTCATGTTTCTATCACTGAAGAAGCCTCGACCAAGAGGTTTTGTTTGGTGCTTCAACGCTGCGCTCGGGTGCTTAGGGTTGCTTCTCAGTGCTCTTCTCTTAGCTGCAGCTGCAAGGACTCTGTCTCACAAAGGCTTGAATGCTAACTTTTTCAGACCATAACATTACTGTTCTCCATTAGCGGCTAGCAGAAGCTAGAAGCTGCTTACCAACTAATTACCATTAATTTATTTTCAACCCTAAATATAATCATAGCTTAGTCCCTCTAAATCTCCTGTTACACGAAAGAGTTATGCTACGTGAACATTTTTGTTATTTTATATAATTATGTATATTATTCTCTTATTTTAGAATTACAAAATGTTTCAAAAGAAATGGAACTAACCAAAAGAAGTCAAGAGATGCATGTTTTTGCATTCTTGGTGAATCCATTATCATAATGAAAGTTAGCGGAAAGCGAAACAATTAATTAAAGATTTAATCAATGTATTTAGTCACATTCCTGATGCAGCCACGGAGCTGTTCCTGTACAAGGATTCCAAGAAGGACAATGATATTTTGACAATACTTTTTGACAACTTTTTTTACAACGAGACACGTGTCATCATTTTATTGGTTTATTTGAATTTATGTTTAAAAGATATTTAAAATAGACCAATCATAAGTTGTCACATGTCAAAAAGTTATTAAAAGAAGTGTTGTTAGAAGAGGTTTTTCCTTCCAATAAAGAGATAGTTGATTTAGAAAGAGATATTTAAATATACTATGCTATTATATTTTATTACTTAATTTATTAAAATCATTTAATTAAGATAAATATGTAATTAAAGACATATATGATAAATTTTGATTGTGGATTTTAAATCCAATCCATATGTATTTTGTAGGTGCTTTTTATTTATATAATTTAGAAAAATATTTAAATTTAAAAGCACGGTTAAATTTAAAAATTAGTGAAATTTAAACAAAAATTAAACTTAAAAGTTAAAAATAGAGAGAAAAAATTAAAAAAAAATTATATATATATATATATATATATATATATATATATATATATATATATATATATATATATATATATATATATATATATATATATATTCAGTGGATATTTTAGATATGTATACTTATATCTTATATATGAAAAATTTGAATCTCTAATTGTATTGAAATAATTTAAGAGTAAAATTGATAATCAAATCGGAAAATAATTAATAATGTTAAGTTTGATCGTAGTGATAAATATTACAGATAATATAAATTAGGTGAACAACTTAAGATTTTTTGTTAAGTTTTTAGAAGAATGTGGAAGTGTTTCATTGTAGTTGACGTTCGGTTCACTTGACATGAATGATATAACTAAAAAATGAAATTACATTCTTCAAAATATAATAAAAAATATGATTTGTCATTCGACCTTGTAAAAATCACGGTTAAGAAAGACACTAAAAACTACAACTTACTTTTTAATTAGAGCTTCGATTAATGTAGCTATTACATCAACTCATGAAATTTGACTTGGGTGAAAACACTTTTATATATGAAGATGTTGAGTTTGGAGGGTAAAAATAAGGTAAGAGAATTTATCTTCAAGGAAGAATCGATTTTAATTTCACATCTGATTTATACTTTGATAAAGCAAGTTTAGAATCTCCATAAGATATTGTTAAATTTTTCACTTAAGACAAAAAGTTGGTTATAAAAAACAAACTGAATATCCCAAATGACATATGTTTTATGAGTCAATATTTTTGCAAAAATCCATAAAAGAAATAAGAAGTATTGCTGTATTTGAAAAAAAAAATAGTAAGATAGAAGAAAACTTAATTAATTTCTGTCAAGCTATACAAGTGCATGTAATGTTAATCATTATCTTGAGTTATACATGCATTAATTTTTGTTATCTTAGATTTGAACCATCCTATAAACTTATATTTGAGACACAATTTTTAAAAAGACAATGATATTTTGACAATATTTTTTGACAATTTTTTTAACAACGGGACACGTGTCATCATTTTATTGGTCTATTTAAATTTATGTTTAAAAAATATTTAAAACGGACCAATCACACGCTGCCATGTATGCGTTGTCAAAAAATTGTTAAAAAATGTTGTTAAAAGAAGTTTTTCCTTTTTAAAATTATATTTGATACCTTAAAACATAGTAAAAGGTTCCTTGGGCGCACGTAAGAGATGAGAAACCACCTTAATATTAGAAGACTTTTCGTTGGATGTGTTTCTTTTCCGAACATGTATCACATTTTCTTCTCAAAACGTTATTCCCGTTTGTGTTCAATATCTTGCATCTATCTTGCACTATCTCAATCCTCTTCTTTATCTTTTCAGCTTTTTTCATGGGTGTTGGGAAAATGCATAACTTCCTTTTTTTTCTATGGCCGCAAGAAAGTTTTCTCACTTTGGTGCTTTTTATTCGTCGTCTTTTAATTTTTTTTCTTTTAACCTGAGGTCTCCTTTAATGGTGTATTCTCTGTCTTTTTCTCTTCTTTTTTTTGTGGGAAGGTTGTTGGGTGTTAGGGGGGCTCCATTACCACGAGTCATTCTAGAAACAGCGTAGATTTTACAATTAAAAGAGAAAACATCACTTTTTATAGAAAAAATCATGTAAGAGTTTGTTTTGAATTACGTTATCAATTCAAAATTAACATTACTTTTAAGACATAATTTTCAGTCCAAAATAGAAATAAAACGGGAAAGAATTGTCAACTAGCGTCTATTGTATCACTTTAGATATCGTCACAAAATATAAAAGTATTGAAGAGCTATAGATGTTCTTCGTAACACGGACCAAGTAAGTTTGTTACGTTGGGTCCAAGGCCCATAGCTTATTCTTTTTAATATATAAGATTTTCCCGACGATACACTTATAATTGTACATGAAAATAGTTTTTAACACGTTAAATTTTTCAATTTCTGTTTTTTATAATATGCTTTTATCTATGAACACAAAGTATAATTTTGATAGCTTATCAGATGTGATAAACAACCAACATATGTTTTCGTCGAAGTATCGATCCCTTCTTTTCGGCAAATTAAGAAAAGAAGAAAAAATTAGATAAAAAAAATATAATAATTAGTTATATTTGTTTACCTTATCCTCTCTCCATTATTGAAATGTTTTACCTTGCAATTATTTTTTCTCCATACATTCTGGACAACCCAAAACTATCTGATTTCAAGGAATATAAAATACAGAACTTGTCGTACATATTGATTGATACCAATAACAACTTTACCTTATCAAATATCATGAGTAAAATGCAATAATAATGTATTATGAGGTAGATATTCAATACTGTGTTTCATTTTTTATTGTAGCATATATTTGGAAAAAGAAGCCTAAAAACACTAAACTTTTTCAGTGTTGCAAAAATAGTTTCATGGTGACAAATCAAAGAGTCAATCATACAACAAAGGATACGTTTCCTTGCTCAGTTTTATACTGTTGTACATGTATGGTTAAATATGTAATTTGCATTGTTATAAAATTTTAAACATTTCAGATACATGATCTCTAGAAATATTTAAACATATTTTAGCAAAAATAATGTAAATTTATTTACTTTTACTCCATGTACCTATAGTGAGTGTAGAATATCTTATAATGGTTTTGCTTATTTAAAAAAAATAAAATAATGTACAAGATAGTAGCTGGATTAAATAGACAAGTTAGGGTTTTTGGCAGCTAGAATTGCGCAGGACCAGGAAGAGAAAAGTGAGGAAAATGAAGACATTACATTAATATTAATATGGGGCGTTCAGATATTTACGGAGAGAAAGGGACAAGTTGGCTCTTCTACAACATGGGTAACAAAAACCTAAAAATAAGGAGCCAAAAATGTACGACCATGAACCTTTAAAACATCACTTGTAGACACATGAATCGGTTAAATTGAGAGGTTTTCCAAGTTTGTTGCCATGCAACGTCACAGAACATCTCACTCGTCGATAGAATTTAGACTTCACCAACCTTCCCAAGATGAAAGCCCTTGATCTCACAGTAAACGTCAGATTCAGCGGCAATGCAACACTCTCCAAATGCTCCTTAGTGTTTCCCAGAACCGACACGCCACCATACAGAGGAATCTGGTGTCCAAACACCACCACTCTCAACTTTCGCTCACTCTTTCTAGACTGGTAGAACTTACGCATCTGTTATACCCAATTTACACACCAGTAGAATCAATTATGCAGATAATCATGTAGAATTAAAGGGTATTTTATCACAGATTCATGAGTAAAAAAGAACAAGGGCATGTGGTAGAGATTAACGTTGAAGCGTGTCGGGTGCAAATACCCGGAATGAATGTCTGTGGGGATCCGGAAATCTAATTGTAATCCAAAAATATTGCAATGCAATAATTACTGTGAAAGTCACGTGAGAGGTAGGGTGACTTCTGGGCATTTGAAAAGAGCAATAAAGCCTCTGTGCGTATTGAATAATAGTCATAAAAAGAATCATCCATTTTATTACAAAAAATTCTGTTTTGTGGGTCCCCACAAGTAGGATGATGTGGGAAGCTTAGGGTTATAGCAGCTTTTGTACGCTGCCCTATAAAGACGACCAATCAAATTCAACTTCCCCTGTAAGGCTGTTCCCACAATCACACATCCCCATGCATTGCAGGCCACCCTTCAACGTAACCATTACCATCTCTCTCTCTCTCTCTCTCACACACACCCTTTTTCTACCCTTTATGCATCAAACTAACTAAAAGGTCAAATCAACGCTAACGAATCACTTTTTTCATAATTTAAAATTTTAAGCAGAGAAAGAGAAACCTGGCCAGAGCCTATTGCGAGCTGGTAATAGCTAAGCTGAAGAGGCGTCGAAGTGACGTGAACACCGAAGAAAGTCGCAGGATTTCTGTACACAATTCTGACCGTTGAGTTCAGCGACAACATATCAGTTGGTACGCCACTTCCGTCGTTCCCCGACTGGACATTCAAGTTCTCGAACACCATGCTCTGTTCCACTCCACAACACAACATTTCCTTAGGTTTCGTTACCCACATAAAACAAATACTACTACTACTACTACAATCACAGACATAAAAAGAAAATAGATCAAGGAATCAAATCAGAAGCAGGCCCCACCGTCGCTACATTCTTAGAAATTAATCATTGCACCGTGCTACCCAAAACAGAACAAAGCTACAATATCGTGTTTGAGCGAGTCACGCAGACATACATGGTAATAAATAAAAATTATATCGCTGATTAAATTGTAATGAAACCGAGTCAGGGGAAGACCGAATCAGCCAGTTACCCGCGAGTGAACTCGCAAAATGTTACCTTGACGATGAGTCTGGGCTTGTAGCTCTTGCTGGCGCCCCAGAGGATGACGGCGAAGAGTGTGAAAAGCATGAGAAAGAGGAGGAAGAAACAGAAGTAGAGACGAAGGTTGCGGGAGGAGCGGTCGAGGTCGTCGCCGTCATCGGCGTCGTCGTCGGGATCGGCGTCGTGCTGGGGGTGGGGGTGGAGCTTCTTCCAGTTGGATGAAAAGTTGCGAGGGTTTTTGAGGGAGGCGGAGAATCGAGAAGTGGAGGATTCTCGAGAGTGGTGAATGGGAGAAGAGAGGTAGTAGTGGAAATGGTGGTGTGGGGAACCCATGGGGCTTGAACCGTAGGACATTTTCTCAACGTCGTGGTTGGAAGGGCTCTGAACATAGTACAGCGGCCGCCGGGGTGGGGAACGCGCCGGCGACGATTGCTCCATGCTGTTGCTCGTTACCTCCGAGTCCGATTTTGTGTGCATTCTTCCTCCCATCTTCTTCTCTCTTCTCTCTGCCACACTACCATCCAAGCTTTTAGTTTTTATACCGAATAAACTTATGTATTAACTCCACATTTATTAAAATAATAAATTAAAATAATTTAAATTTTTATATTTAAAAAATGAATGTATTTTTCTTTTTACCTTGATTTCTTTTCGTCCCGTTGGCTTACTGTTTACGCAAATTTAGGTTGGTGAGCGAGAATGGAAGGATGAAAGATGGTTGAAAAGTGAAGTTTGAATAGTTGAGATAAGAATGGTTGATCACAGTGGATTGTGGGGCCATTCTCTTGAATGTTTTCAATTTCATGCATTAAATAACATCACAAAGTCTATCTTCTGGTTTCTGGTTTTTGGCCGGCATTGTGATGTGTTGGAATTCTGGCACCATTTTATTGAAAATTCCAAACCCTAAATTTTTTAGATACATAAAAGAACGATAGTGTACAATTAAGCCTTTTATTTACTCCAAGTGTTCTTTTTGGTTGTGGTGCTTCTCCTTCACCGACTGTTTATTCAGTTCAGAAGCTTTATCCGAGATGGTAATGTGGGCGTGACAGACATTTTTAAATGGGATTCATAGTAAAAAACGAAACAACAAATACCATATTGTTACAAAAGTTACTGCAAAACAACGTTTATGATTGGTTTATGTGAAGCATCAAAGTACAAGAGGTATTAGGTGTGAGAAAACGACCATAGAAACCATAGTTCCAATTGAGCTTTCAAGCTCTTCACTGCACCAAAATATCTCTGCACCCAAAAGGAAATTCAGCTCAAAAACATCACTATCACTTTCTCTAAATGCATAACCATCCATTATACCTTATTAACTCCTTTCTATCTCCTTTTGCATCCATGTGTGATGATTATTTTAGACTCTTGTTTTGGAATGGCATACTGCTCCTTTTAGCACCTAATGTCTAACTAAAAACATTAATTTATTCTTATTAACCATTTATTCTTCCTGTTTATTATTAATATTTACATTCCATAACATTCTCATTTATAATAACAGTAAATCACCACGTTTTAAAATATGCTTTTCATGATTCATGTTCCAAATCTATTTTATCCTCGTATCATCAACAACCAGAACAGCAATATATTGATATTAAATAATTGGTATAGATAAAAATAATAGTATTTACAGCATAATAACAATGATAATTAAAAGTCATATCACCCGTAATAAAAATATTGACCTCCTTAATATTGACTTAATAATAACAATAATATAATTAGTAACTTTTAAGTAAAGTATTTTATTATTTTTAAAGAATCACTAATGTGTTCAATTTTTTATTTAAAATTAATTACGTCCTCTTATTAATATTTGAAGTGTTAAATGGACCATATACATAAAACCTAAAAGTAGATTTTTTTTTTATAGTGATTAACATATAACTTTTTAAAAATTACTTTTTTTTTTTAAGTTTTTTACTTTCTCTCTAAGGCTTTGTTCTTATGAGGTGATTTGGAAGAGATGATTTGACTGAATTTGTAACGCCCCGGCAACTTACAGGGACTGTTGACTGTCCCCACACATCACCACGAGACTTTCCAGTGTGCTTTGTCCTCACTCGCACACTTTTCGGGAAAACTTCCCAGAAGGTCACCCATCCCAGAATTTCTCCAGGCTAAGCACGCTTAACCATGAAGTTCTTATGGGTTCGGCTTCCGAAAAGTAAATGCATTTTTGTGATATGGGTAGCCAAATCAATTCCTTTAAGCTATCCTTCAACTGTATAGTCCCATACCTATACAGTCTCCAGATCCCTCTCATTCCGGTGTATGTTCGATTCGTCCATGTGCCCCTTCCACTCGAAGCCTGCCAGGAGCAGCTCCTTGTCCGTGCCCCCTGCACCATGCTTCTTGCACCGACGATCACTCCCCGCCCTCGTCAGTGCCCGGGTGTCACATGCCCACCAGCTTCCGTCTGGTTGTCCTCGAACCACACCGTACTGGGAGAGGCTAGGCTCTGATACCAAATGTAACATCCCGATATATTAGGTGTCCGGATTATGAGAAAAATTAAAACTTTTAAAACCATCATATCATCGTAGAAATTCAATGACAAAATACCAAAAATTATAAGATTAACAACGAACTAAAGTAAATCCAATTACATTATTTCTGAAATTTATAATTCAAAGCTTTAATTAAATCAGGTTGTCCCCCACTCTCACGTCGCTATCATGAATCTGGAGCATCTNCTACACCCCCTGCTCCCGTATAACCAAGGTCATACGATCATCGCAAGACACACACAACCACAAGCACAAACAAATATGGGTAAGCCACCATAACACAACCAATAGCAATAAAATAAAATGTGTACAAGATACGTAAACACAACTTAACAATAGTTCACTATCTATAATGCTATCTACAAACAGAATCATTATGATCATCATTAACATTCTCATTAACTATATCATTACTATACTACCACATTTATCCTTATCAACATCATCTCTAGACACAAGTTATTATGAATTCTCAACATTTTCATGAAGGACATTGGTTTATCTTCTGTACCTAACCCTACCACCTGTAGCTTTCCCCATACAGGTTCCCAAACAAACACCTGTAGCTTCCCCATACAGGTTCACAACCGTACCACCTGTAGCTTCCCCATACAGGTTTATAATCACACTACCTGTAACTTCCCTATACAGGTTTATAATCACACTACCTGTAACTTCCCCATACAGGTTTATAATCACACTACCTGTAGCTTCCCCATACAGGTTCACAATCATACTGTCTGTAGCTTCCCCATACAGGTTCACAATCATACTGCCTGTAGCTTCCCCATACAGGTT